>NC_057810.1:711775456-711791149 GCF_018294505.1 Triticum aestivum | reverse complement strand
GAAGAGAGAGGGCCAACTAGGAGGTGGCGCGCGCCCCCTTGCCCTAGTCCGAATTGGACAAGGGGAGGGGGCGGCGCCGCCCTCCTTCCTTCTCTCCTCCCCCTCCTTCCCCCCTTCTCCTTGTGGGAATAGGAAAAGGGGGCAGATTTCTACTTGGAGTAGGACTCCCCCACCTTGGGCGCGCCACCCTTGGCCGGCCTCCTCCTCCCTCCCTCCATTGTATACGGGGGAGGGGGCCACCCCATAGACACGCAAGTTGATCTGTAGCCGTGTGCGGTGCCCCCCTCCATAGTTCTCCACCTCGGTCATATCGTCGTAGTGCTTAGGCGAAGCCCCGCGCCGGTAACTTCGTCATCACCGTCACCATGCCGTCGTGATGACGGAACTATCCCTCGGCCTCAGCTGGATCTAGAGTTCGAGGGACGTTACCGAGCTGAACGTGTGCAGATCGCGGAGGTACTGTGCATTCGATACTTGATTGGTTGGATCGCGAAGACATTCGACTACATCAATCGCGTTACATAATGCTTCCTCTTTCGGTCTACGAGGGTACGTGGACACACTCTTCCTCTCGTTGCTATGCATCTCCAAGATATATATTGCGTGATCGTAGGATTTTTTTTGAAATTACCGTGTTCCCCAACAGTGGCATCCGAGCCAGGTCTATGTGTAGATGTTATATGCACGAGTAGAACACAAGATAATAGTCATATTGCTTACCAGCATGTCATACTTTGATTCGGCGGTATTGTTGGATGAAGCGCCCTGGACCGACATTACATGGCCGCGTTCATGAGACTGGTTCTACCGACGTGCTTATGCACATAGGTGGCTGGCGGGTGTCTATTTCTCCAACTTTAGTTGAATCGAGTGTGGCTACGCCCGATCCTTGCGAAGGTTAAAACAACACACTTGACGAAAAATCGTTGTGGATTTGATGCGTAGGTAAGAATAGTTCTTACTAGAAGCCTGTAGCAGCCACGTAAAACTTGCAACAACAAAGTACAGGACGTCTAACTTGTTTTTGCAGGGCTTGTTGTGATGTGATATGGTCAAGACATGATGTGATATAAATTGTTGTATTAGATGATTGTGTTTTGTAAAAAAGTTATCGGCAACTGGCAGGAGCCATATGGTTGTCGCTTTATTGTATGCAATGCAATCGCCATGTAATTGTATTACTTTATCACTAAGCGGTAGCGATAGTCGTAGTAACAATAGTTGGCGAGACGACAACGATGCTATGATGGAGATCAAGGTGTCGCGCCGGTGATGATGGAGATCATGATGATGCTTCGGTGATGGAGATCATGAGCACAAGATGATGGCCATATCATGTCATATATTTTGATTGCATGTGACGTTTATATATCTTTTATGCATCTTATTTTGCTTAGTACGGTGGTAGCATTATAAGATGATCCCTTACTAAATTCAAGGTACAAGTGTTCTCCCTGAGTATGCACTGTTTCTACAGTTCGTCGTGCCGAGACACCACGTGATGATCGGGTGTGATAAGCTCTACCTTCAGATACAACGGGTGCAAGCTAGTTTTGCACATGCAGAATACTCGGGTTAAACTTGACGAGCCTAGCATATGCAGATATGGCCTCGGAACACGGAGACCGAAAGGTTGAGCGTGAATCATATAGTAGATATGATCAACATAGTGATGGTCACCATTGAAAATTACTCCATCTCACGTGATGATCGGACATGGTTTAGTTGATATGGATCACGTGATCATTTAGATGACTAGAGGGATGTCTATCTAAGTGGGAGTTCTTAAGTAATACGATTAATGAACTTTAATTTATCATGAACTTAGTCATGATAGTTATTTTGCATGTCTATGTTATTGTAGATCAATGGCACGTGCTACCGTTCCTTTGAATTTTAGTGCGTTCCTAGAGAAAGCTAAGTTGAAAGATGATGGCAGCAACTACACGGACTGTGTCCATAACTTGAGGATTGTCCTCATTGATGCATAGAAGAATTACATCCTGGAAGCACCGCTAGGTGCTAGGCCTGCTACAGATGCTACTGATGATGTTAAGTACGTCTGGCAGAGCAAAGCTGATTACTACTCGATAGTTCAGTGTGCCATGCTTTACGGCTTAGAATCGGGACTTTCAAAGACGTTTTGAATGTCATGGAGCATATGAGATGTTCCAAGAGTTGAAGTTAATACTTCAAGGAAATGCCCGAGTTGAGATATGAAGTCTCCAACAAGTTCTATAGCTGCAAAATGAAGGAGAATAGTTCTGTTAGTGAACACATACTCGGCATATCTGGGTACCATAACCACTTGACTCGGCTGGGAGTTAATCTTCCTGATGATAGTGTCATTGACAGAGTTCTTCAATCACTGCCACCAAGCTATAAAGGCTTCACAATGAACTATAATATGCAAGGGATGAACAAGACTATTCCCTAGCTCTTCGCGATGCTAAAGGTTGCGAAGGTAGAAATCAAAAAGGAGCATCAAGTGTTGATGGAAAGTCTGGACCTAAGCCTAGAACTGAGCGCTTCTACTACAAATGGACTGGTCACTGGAAGCGGAACTACCCCAAGTATTTGGCAGATAAGAAGGATGGCAAAGTGAAAGGTATATTTGATATACATGTTATTGATGTGTACCTTACTAATGCTCGCAGTAGCGCCTGGGTATTTGATACTGGTTCTGTTGCTCATATTTGCAACTCGAAATAGGGGCTACGGATCAAGTGAAGATTGGCTAAGGACGAGGTGACGATGCGTGTCGGAAATGGTTCAAAGGTTGATGTAATCAATGTCGGCACGCTACCTCTACATCTACCATCGGGATTAGTTTTAGACCTGAATAATAATTATTTGGTGCCAGCGTTGAGCATGAACATTATATCTGGATCTTGTTTAATGCGAGACGGTTATTCATTTAAATCAGATAATAATGGTTGTTCTATTTCTTTGAGTAATATCTTTTATGGTCATGCACCCTTACTGAGTAGTCTATTTCTGTTGGATCTCGATGGTAATGATACACATGTTCATAATATTGATGCCGAAATATGCAAAGTTAATAATGATAGTGCAACTTATTTGTGGCACTACCATTTGGGTCATATCAGTGTAAAGCGCATGAAGAAACTCCATGTTGATGGACTTTTGGAATTACTTGATTATGAATCACTTGGTGCTTGCGAACCGTGCCTTATGGGCAAGATGACTAAAACTCTGTTCTCCGGAACAATGGAACGAGCTACTGACTTATTGGAAATAATACACACTGATGTATGAGGTCCAATGAGTATTGAGGCACATGGCGTGTATCGTTATTTTCTTACCTTCATAGATGATTTGAGCAAATATGGTTATATCTACTTAATGAAGCGTAAGTCTGAAACATTTGAAAAGTTCAAAGAATTTCATAGTGAAGTGGAAAACCATCGTAACAAGAAAATAAAGTTTCTACGATCTGATCGTGGAGGAGAATATTTGAGTTACGAGTTTGGTCTTCATTTGAAACAACATGGGATAGTTTTACAGTTAACGCCACCTGGAACACCACAGCGAAATGGTGTGTCCGAACATCATAACAGTACTTTATTGGATATGGTGCGATCTATGATGTCTCTTACTGGCTTACCGCTATCGTTTTGGGGTTATGCTTTAGAGACGGCTGCATTCACTTTAAATAGGGCACCATCTAAATCCGTTGAGACGACGCCTTATGAATTGTGGTTTGGCAAGAAACCAAATTTGTCGTTTCTTAAAATTTGGGTTGCGATGCTTATGTGAAAAAGCTTCAAGCTGATAAGCTCTAACCCAAATCAGAGAAGTACGTCTTCATAGGATACCCAAAAGAGATTGTTGGGTACACCTTCTATCACAGATCCGAAGGCAAAATATTTGTTGCTAAGAATGGATCCTTTCTAGAGAAGGAGTTTCTCTCGAAAGAAGTGAGTGGGAGGAAAGTAGAACTTGATGAGGTAATTGTACCTTCTCCCTTATTGGAAAGTAGTTCATCACAAAAATCAGTTCCAGTGATTACTACACCAATTAGTGAGGAAGCTAATGATGATGATCATGAAACTTCGGATCAAGTTACTACCAAACCTCATAGGTCTTCCAGAGTAAGATCCACACCAGAATGGTATGGTAATCTGTTCTGCAAGTCATGTTACTAGACCATGGTGAACCTACCAACTATGAGGAAGCGATGATGAGCCCAGATTCCGCGAAATGGCTTGAGGCCATAAAATCTGAGATGGGATCTATGTATGAGAACAAAGTGTGGACTTTGGTGGACTTGCCCGATGATCGTCAAGCCATAGAAAATAAATGGATCGTCAAGAAGAAGACCAACACTGACGGTAATGTTACTATCTACAAATCTCGACTTGTCGCGAAAGGTTTTCGACAAGTTCAAGGAGTTGACTACGATGAGACTTTCTCACCCGTAGCGATGCTTAAGTCTGTCCGAATCATGTAAGCGATTGCCTTTACAATTATGAAACTGCATTCCTGAATGGATTTCTAGAAGAAGAGTTGTATATGATTCAACCAGAAGGTTTTATCGATCCAATGGGAGCTCCTGAATGGATTTCTGGAAGAAGAGTTGTATATGATTCAACCAGAAGGTTTTATCGATCCAAAGGAAGCTAAAAAGTGTGCAAGCTCCAGCGATCCATTTATGGACTGGTGCAAGCCTCTCGGAGTTGGAATAAACGTTTTGATAGTGTGATCAAAGCATATGGTTTTATACAGACTTTTGGAGAAGCCTGTATTTACAAGAAAGTGAGTGGGAGCTCTATAGTATTTCTAATATTATATGTGGATGACATATTATTGTTTGGAAATGATATATAATTTTTGGATAGCATAAAGGGATACTTGAATAAGAGTTTTTCAATGAAAGACCTCGGAAAAGCTGCTTACATATTGGGCATCAAGATCTATAGAGATATATCAAGACGCTTAATTGGACTTTCACAAAGCAGATACCTTGATAAAGTTTTGAAGAAGTTCAAAATGGATCAGTCAAAGAAAGGGTTCTTGCCTGTGTTACAAGGTGTGAAGTTGAGTCAGACTCAAAGCCCGACCACTGCAGAAGATAGAGAGAAAATGAAAGTTATTCCCTATGCTTCAGCCATAGGTTCTATCATGTATGCAATGCTGTGTACCAGACCTGATGTGTGCCTTGCTATAAGCATAGCAGGGAGGTACCAAAGTAATACCGGAGTGGAGCACTGGATAGCGGTCAAGAACATCCTAAAATACCTAAAAAGGACTAAGGATATGTTTCTCGTTTATGGAGGTGAAAAAGAGCTCGTCGTAAACGGTTACGTCGATGCAAGATTTGACACAGATCCGGACGACTCTAAGTCGCAAGCTGGATATGTACTTTTATTGAATGGAGGAGCTGTCAGTTGGTGCAGTTCCAAGCAGAGCGTTGTAACGGGATCTACGTGTGAAGCGGAGTACATTGCTGCTTTGGAAGCAGCAAATGAAGGAGTTTTGATGAAGGAGTTCATATCCGATCTAGGTGTCATACCTAGTGCATGGGGTCCAATGAAAATCTTTTGTGACAATACTGGTGTAATTGCCTTGGCAAAGGAATCCAGATTTCACAAGAGAACCAAGCAGACCAAGAGACGCTTCAATTCCATCTGTCATCAAGTGTCGGAGGGGGACATAGAGATTTGCAAGATACATACGGATCTAAATGTTGCAGACCTGTTGACTAAGCTTCTTCCACGAGCAAAACATGATCAGCACCAAAGCTCCATGGGTGTTAGAATCATTACTATGTAATCTAGATTATTGACTCTAGTGCAAGTGGGAGACTTAAGGAAATATGCCCTAGAGGCAATAATAAAGTTATTATTTATTTCCTTATTTCATGATAAATTTTTATTATTCATGCTAGAATTGTATTAACAGAAAACTTAGTACATGTGTGAATACATAGACAAAACACATTGTCCCTAGTATGCCTCTACTTGACTAGCTTGTTTATCAAAGATGGTTATGTTTCCTAACCATAGACATGAGTTATCATTTGATGAACGGGATCACATCATTAGGAGAATGATGTGGTGGACATGACCCATCCGTTAGCTTAGCATTATGATCGTGACAGTTTTATTGCTACTACTTTCTTCAAGACTTATACAAGTTCCTCGGACTATGAGATTATGCAACTCCCGAATACCGGAGGAACACTTTGTGTGCTACCAAACATCACAATGTAAAAGGGTGATTATAAAAGTGCTCTACAGGTGTCTCCGAAGGTGTTTGTTGGGTTGGCATAGATCGAGATTAGGATTTGTCACTCCGTGTTTCATAGAGGTATCTCTGGGCCCTCTTGGTAATACTCGTCACTATAAGCCTTGCAAGCATTGTGACTAATGAGTTAGTTGCGGGATGAAGTATTACGAGATGAGTAAAGAGACTTGCTGGTAACGAGATTGAACTAGGTATGATGATACAGATGATCGAATCTCGGGCACGTAACATATCGTTGTTATGCGGTTTAACCAATAAAGATATTCGTAGAATATGTAGGAACCAATATGAGCATCCAGGTTCCGCTATTGGTTATTAACCGGAGATATGTCTCGGTCATGTCTACATAGTTCTCGAACCCGTAGGGTCCGCACACTTAACGTTCAATGACGATCGGTATTATGAGTTTATGTGATTTGATGTATCGAAGGTTGTTCGGAGTCCCGGATGTGATCATGGACACGACGAGGAGTCTCGAAATGGTTGAGACATAAAGATTGATATATTGGACGGCTATGTTCGGACACCGAAAGTGTTCCGGAGAAGTTTCGGATAAAACCGAAGTACCGGGGGATACGGGAACCCCCCGGGAAGCTATTGGGCCTCATGGGCCTTAGTGGAGAAGAGAGAGGGCCGGACAGGAGGTGCCCCCCCCCCCTTGCCCTAGTCCGAATTGGACAAGGGGAGGGGGCGGCGCCCCCTCCTTCCTTCTCTCCTCCTCCTGCTTCTCCCCTCTTCTCCTTGTGGAAATAGGAAAGGGGGGGGGGGCAGATTCCTACTTGGAGTAGGACTCCCCCCCCCCTTCGGCGCGCCACCCTTGGACGGCCTCCTCCTCCCTCCCTCCTTTATATACGGGAAGGGGGGCACCCTATAGACACACAAGTTGATCTTTAGCCGTGTGCGGTGCCCCCCTCCACAGTTCTCCACCTCGGTCATATCGTCGTAGTGCTTAGGCGAAGCCCTGTGCTGGTAACTTCATCATCATCGTCACCACGCCGTCGTGCTGACGGAACTCTCCCTCGGCCTCAGCTGGACCTAGAGTTCGAGGGACGTCACCGAGCTGAACATGTGCAGATCGCGGAGGAGCCGTGCGTTCGGTACTTGATCGGTTGAATCGCGAAGACGTTCGACTACATCAACCGTGTTACATAACGCTAACGCTTTCGGTCTACGAGGGTACGTGGACACACTCTTCCTTTCGTTGCTATGCATCTCCTAGTTAGATCTTGTGTGATCGTAGAACTTTTTTTAAAATTACCGCGTTCCCCAACACTTAGAGCATCTATAACCATACTTCTCATATCTGCATCAAACGCCCGGGCGGGCTGCCCTATCACTGTCCGGATGCAAAACTGCCACCCAACCGCGGCTGCCAAATCTGGCCCAAACATCCAGACTGACCGGCACTCCCATATCCAGCCCATAAGTAGGGCGGATATGGGGACCCCCGGATGCGCCCGCCATGTCGGATCTGGCCCACTCTCGCCCACCTGACCCTGTGCACTTCGGACAAAACCCTAGCCACACTCCACTCCTCCCCCGCAGTACCCAAGCTCATCTCCGGCGGGTTCCAGCGTAGTCCTTCATGCCGCCCACTGGAGCTCATCCCTTCAAGTCTCGAGGAGCAGATGGCCGTCCGCCCTGCTCACCGGCGCTCCCGAGAGGAGTGCGCCCTCCCGCGGTCTTCATTGATCCAATGAGAATCCATAGCCCAAATGGCGCTAGGATCCGCCGGGGCCGGTGACTAATGCCGCGTGGCCGCGGCCTCGCCGGAATCGGAGACCACCACATGTCCACATGGCAGGGCAACCCGGTTGCACCGGTGGAACCGTTTAGGTGGCGCATCGTCCCCGTGGCCTCGCCCGCCGAAACAGAGGCCATATCCGCCTCTATGGTTCGCGGCAAAAATGAGAAGAAGGCCTAGCGTGCCCGCCGCGCGAGGCTGCGGGCGCGCCTTCAAGCGGAGGCGGCTGCGGCAGCAGGCGAGGTGAAGGCGGCGGCGGTTTCGGCAACCCACGAGGCAGAGGCAGTGGCTGAAGATCAAAACAGGGCCGTCTGTGCCATGGTTGAACTGCCCCCCAAGGAGGAGAAGGACGAGGACAGCGACGGATCAAACAACTCCGGCAGCGAGCAGATCCGCCTCGATCGGTTTTGGTTCTTCGCCCGCTACTGCTGCACGTAGGACGGCAAGGGCAATGGAAAGGGCCGCCGCCGTGGATGAACTTCTTCCGTTGCAAGGTTTTGGTTACCGGTCGAAATTTCAAGATTTCCCATGGTTACCGCGTATTTCCGTGCCCCTCGGTAAATGGCCATACCGAGCAAAAAATACCAGTTTTTTGAAATTTTTGAATTTAAACACTCGATTTACAGTAAAGTACCTAGGATCTAATTAATGCCATGAGATTTGGTTCTGGCATGTTGATAGCAACCTAGTTTCTGTTTTGAGAGGTCTCTGGTTCGAATATTCCTTCATTCACTTGTTTGAATTCAAAATTCAACTATAAAATTCGCTCGAAATATTCTTGGTATTTCTCGGTATTTCTCGGTAACCGTGGTAACCACATTTACCCGTTCCCTTCGGTAAAATTGCCTCATTTGGTAACCAAAACCTTGTTCCGTTGTCGTATCATTCGTAGTCAGGAGGACAGACAGAAGAAGAAGAAAAGGTGCAAAGAATGTGACGACCCGGGGCATGCCAGAGCAGATTGCCCGGCATCGCCATGCTTCTGCTGCTCGGGAACAAGGCACACCATGGGCAGCTGCACCACGCCCGCCGGGCCGGTGTGCTTCCGGTGCTGCGACGCCGGTCACTACTGGAAGGATTGCGTGAGCCAGGTTCTCGGTGCGCGGTGCACGACGTGCGGCGGGGCCGGGCATGGCGATCCCAACAACCCCAAGCATGATCTCAATTGCGCCAGCCCACAGATAGTTCTTGTGTGCACATCGTGTTCACATCGGCACAGCTAATGGCAGCATACAGGTTGAGTAATTGCTGTGCTTGCCTCGAGGCTTCGCGCGTCTGGTCTTCACGGCGATGAAAGCCTCGAGGAATTCAGATCTATGGTACTGTAATTTTTTTAGAAGTAAATGATACTGTACTGTTTGTAATATGTGAGATCTCTGTTCTTGTTGTGCAGCTGCTGTCCAGCACTCCATGGAAAACCACAGCGGCTGGAAAGCAGTTTTTTTTTTTTTGTTTGATCATCTGTCGCGGGAATCTTGACGCCCGTGCATATGTGAAAACAATAATACTGCAGTAAAAGGCCACAGTTTCTGGGAGCAAACATGCCAGGAAATATGCATGCTTAACTGAATTTTGAATGAGTGTATCAGGCCATGCATCCTCATCTTGGATATTACAGTAAAATTTTACTGCAAAACAAACAACTGATCATCATTTCACCATACGCTCTAGTCTTTTTTTATAGCTGCCAAGATGCATCACTGCAGGTGGGGTCATCAGAATAACAGAATCAAAAATATCAGACAAAGCTTTCTTCCATATATCCAATTTCCATTCCCTTTTTCACACCTCAAATGGTGACAAACATATTCTGGTTACATTTGCAATTGAATGACTCAGTCAGTACACAACAGTACTCAAAACCCAAACTACTTTACAGCATACACACACATATAATTTCAGGTGAGGTTTACATGATTTACAAGATTGTGAAACTGCCCGAGCTCTTCACCTCTGCCTGGGTGACAACAACGCAATGGCAGAAATGATCAATCTGGTCAGCAGATAAATTCCCACGTCTACATGTTGTGTTTATGCAGCAATGCTGTTCTTCGTCTCTGATCAGTTGTTCGTATTCTGGAACTCGGTGCCATCCTTAAGATGTCCTGTCGCGGTGGGGCAAAGCCAGCAGAAAACATTTGGGCCCATGATCTGTACAAATAAGTCAAAGGTTCAGATACCTAGGGCACCAACATATGAAATGGTGAATGAAATTGAACTCTGTACACTATGCTAAATTTTCAGCACCAGATTCAAAAGGCTTAGAAACTGAAAATTCGACGATGGCAGAATTAAAAATCTGATTGCATTTTTGTTGTGGGTGCTGCATATATATAGCCCTACCATTTGAATATTCTTCCTCGTGCCTTGATCAAACCGATGGCGGTACTTCTGTCCACTCTTTTTTGCAAGCCACTTCGCTCTAACTGCCTCTCGATACTGATGACAAGGTGGCAGTAAATTATCAAACAATGGTAAAGCCACCAACTGACAATGAGGTGAATGCACACCTGGAACAGTAACTTACCTCTATGGTTGTCATGTTATGACATATGAGATAGATGTGCCAGCATAACAAAGAACCTATTGTCAAGCACAAGGAGAATAAGACAACACCAGCCAAGATCTGCATTTTTATCATAGATCATTATTTGGTCCTTATAGTATGAAGCCAAACTAAACAGAATAAATTGATGCAAACTAAAATAGAGAACAAATGTGGCACATGTTTGTCCGCAATGTTACAGCTCAGTTAAAGAATCATACAAGTTTATCTTACTTATAAAACTCTGTCATTTGAATGGTTTACAATAACTAGCATATTTGTACTGGTGGTACAATCATGTTCTTTAATTTCAATGGTAATGCTCTTGCTAGACCAGAATTGAAGAGTTCCAAAAGCCAAAAGGCTCTTCAGCAAGTTAAGATTCTTCCATCTGTCCTGCAGCTAAGTTACCAGAGTCCTTCTGTTTACTTTCCATGGTTAATAATTAGTTTCCATGAGTTAAAATTCATGAAAAAACCACAAACGCGCAAGTTTTTTTTTAAGATCCAGTCTTAGATAATATAGCTAAGGATTTTACAATCATTTCCATTTGGGACCCTGATAGCATAACCTCCAGCTAAAAAACACAGATAGGTGCTGGGGCTGGTGCATCTGTATCAAATACCAGTATCCGATGCGGATTCAACCCCGATAGGCAGTCAATACATATCAGTGAGGCATTGGCGATTTAGGCAATAAAAACAAAGATTTTAATTCCCGAAAGAATATCTCCCAGATACCTGCATGATAGGGCCCAACTCAGTGTATGTCTCGACCTAGCTATCCCGATACCCCTGTCCAGCGTCATGCCTCTCCGATTCATTTCACTCCCATCCTCCTGACTTAAACGGAGGCTCACTCGGCGGTGGTGTCAGCTCACTCGTCGGTGGTGAGCCGGCAGCAAGCTTGTGTAGTGCTCCTGCTCCTCATTCCTCCTCCCCTCTCAAACGACAGCTGCAATGGCAACTCACCAGCAGCAGCTCCAGTAAACTGCGACAAGCCAGCGGTGGGCTACTCGCCTCCTGCCCCTCAGGCTTCAGCAGCAGCTCACCGACGGCAAGATGGGGGAGTGCTCCTCGCACCATCCCAATCTGAGGATCCAGCAGAAGACCAGCATCTCGCCGGTGGTGAGCCCCTTGCCTCCTCCCCCTTTCAGGCTCCAGGAACAGCTCGCGGGCATGCTCCCTATCCTAGCCCCTCAGGGTCAAGCAGTAGCTCACCGGCGGCAAGCCGGTGGTGGGAGCATCAAGGTATTCTCCGGTGCCCCCGCTCCTCTTCCCTCCCCTCTCTCCAACAGATCCTATCTATGGCTCCCCTCCCTGCAAGCTACAAACTTCTCCATTTTGGTGTTATTCTGCATGCTATTTCTATCTAATCTGCACCTTCGCTATGTTTAGGAACAGAGCACAACATCAATTTAATCTACTGTTCCTAGTAAAGGACTATTTATGGAATTTTAATGGTCAAGCGTATCCCCATACAGGCGCATTTCAGAAATGCCTCTGAATTGGCGTGATACCAATACCCGTATCCATATCGCAGACCAGACTTCCAGCACAAGACTAGCGTGATGGTTCCTGTCCCTGTTAGTACCCGAATCAACCTGTGGGTTTGGCTAGTGTATCATCATGAAGATACAACAGGACAGAAATGTTCTTTGGCCTTCATGACAGAACAAGTAAAAAGTCAAATATTTCTGACATTAGGCATAATAATGCCAATATATAGAAGATAAATGAAAAATATCTTGCCAATGGATAATGGCATGGTAACTAATATTGAATGGTAGCTGCAAGAGATTGCTGACTGCACAGTGAGCTCGTAATTCAAAACAATGGTCAGCTCACTTACATGGATGATCTTCACATAATGAATACCAAAGTCGTGCTCTGTTCGTAGAAGATCGCATACAAATATCACCTGCAATATACTTTGACACGGCCATGAGAAATGTTCGTTGAAAACGTGCCAACTTTTGTTCAATGTAGTAACTTACCGACGAATAAAGGGACCCAATGGTTGCATTCAGGACACAGATGATAAAGGCTTTGTAATTTGTATAGCCCACACAGTTGTTAATCCAGACACAGTGGTGATCCTGATATTAAAACCATACCCGGGCATTTTCAGCACGGCTTCATTTCGCAGCTAACAGAATGAACATAGATAGCCGCACCTACCATTTTCAGAATACACCTTTTGCAGACCTTACAATGGTGGGTTCGGGCAGGCTTGTGGATGCAACACTTGTCACAATACCTTGATTTCAGTCCCTGTTGTGACCAAATATCGAGCTTTATCAGGGAGCTCTCCAATATTCAAAATTTTGTTGCTCCTAAATTCATAGCTATGGCAACAACTACTAGCAGCTCTGAGATGAGATGAAATCAAGAAGGGAAAAACACAATGGATTCGCATTTAGCTCAACGTGATCGATCCACAGATAGCTGATCTACTGTGATATGAACTAGGTGTCAGGTTGAATTCACTATGGAAAATTCCAGGTCAATTGAAACTTGGAGACGCTGCAGTTGAATCAAGAACCTAAATTCCAAGGAAATCTAACAGGAGGACGAAGAAGAAGGCGAGAGAGATCTGGGACCTGTCCCTGCGGGTCCTCGGCGTCGGGGGAGAAGGCAGAGGGCACGGATCCGGGATCGGCGGCCGCGGCGCAGAGGAAGGAGAAGAAGCAGGCGGCGAGGAGGAGGGAGAAGGCGGCCGCGTGGGCGGCGCCGGCCGTCGTGCCGAGGCCGAGCCAGTGGTCCAGCAAGACGAACACCGTGTAGTAGTACACCAGCGCCATCAAGGAGACGGCCGCCACGAGGGCCGGGGAGGTCGCGGCCGCCGCCACCGCCGCGGCAACGCCCCTCCTGCGCGCCATCTCCGGCGAGGTCGGGCGCTTCGTCCCCTTTCTTCTCGGTCTCGGGCCCTTCCCGAGCTTCCCTCAGGCCTTAATATTTGGGCTTGGCTTCCAGCATAAACACTACTGGGCTGATGGGCCACAGATACTATCCCTATCTCTCTTCTCTACGACTTTACAAAAGAATGCAAGGAACCACTCAAAAAAAAAAGAATGCAAGGTTCATTCTTTCCACCACCCTTTCGTCCAATCTTCCCCCTATCAATTACCTCAATTCAGAGAAATGATATTCAATCACCTTCATTTACTTATCTTCTGCACTAATTCTACTTGAATTTTTTTACCAAACTTCTCATCAAAATCTAAGATAATTCACGAGCAGGATTTGATAAAAAGTTATTTACACAATGGCATAAATATATATAGGTAAATCACGAGCTAACGTAATGGAATATTTGTTGCAGCACGCGGGGATTGTCCTAGTGATTTGAAAATAAATAGTCAAATCATCTTAGCTCCAACAAATTTTTCCTAGCAAACGGTCAAAGGTGATGTCCTCGATGCCATCAACCAATGTTTCCGTCTGGATGGGAGCTTGATGCACCACCCCAACCAGGTGTTCCTAATGCTATTGAAGAAAAAAGATGCTAAACTACTCGTGAAAGAGAGCCCCTATTCGGCAGTGTAGCGATTCGGTGCCCAGACTCATCTGCACCTGTCCAGAAAAAATTCACAAAGAATACTAGAAAAATTCAAAAAATTCTACGTTTTCCCATGGTAGAAAAATTATTCCGAGAGGCTCGCTCAAAATTATAGCTCATTTGTATATCTGATTAGCTCTCAGAAAAAAAAAGACAAATTAGGTCAAAATAGTACATGAACAGTAAACTATTTTACAGACCCTGAATTTGTCTTGTTTACCGAGAGTTGCTCATTTGTCCAAATGATTTGAAAATTGGAGCGGGCCTCACGCACCAAATTGTCTACCATGGGAAAAATTGAAAATTTTAAATTTTTCTAGTATTTATTTTAACTTTCTTATTCAACACGGGTGCAGATGAGCCCGGGCTCAAAAAGGATTTTTGCCTATTTGGGTGCTATGCACTTGCTAATGAGCTAGCGCACACCCGCTTCCCCACGTGCCCTTTTGGGCTGGACCACATGTGGGTGCATGTTTTTATATTTTTTTATTTTTGTCTTGCTTTTCTCTCCCATAAATAATTTTAAATTTCAAAAAACTTCAAAATTTAAAAAATAATTGTGAATTTTAAAAAACATTCAAGAAATCATAAAATGTTCGTGCATTCCAAAAATGTTCTTGTTTTGAAAATATATTTGTATATTCAAAAAAGTTCATGATTTCAAAAATAATATCAGGAAATAAAATATGTCAATGATTTTGGATTTTGAAAAAAATATTTTTGTATTAAACAAATATTCATGAATTTTAAAAATGTTTATGAATTCAAAAAATGGTCATCATTGTTTTAGAATGTTCACAAATACAAAAAATGTTTTTAAATTACAAAAAAAGGATCGTTGATTCAAAAAATGGTCGCTGATTCAGGAAAAGTTTGTCAAAACTATTTGTGAATTTCAAAAAGTGCTCCCCAATTTCAATAGTTGTTTCTCGATTCAGAAAAAAATCCACCGATTCAAAAGCATATTCATGAGTTTCAGAAGAAAATGTGCACAATTATATACATGTTTGTGAATTTGCAAATAAAATGTTCGCTAATTCAAAAAATTGTTCATCATTGAAAAAAAATCACGAATTTGTAAACAATGTTCATGAGTTTGAATGTTTTTCACGATTTCTTAAAAATATTCATGAATCCAAAAATACTTCATGATTTTATAAATGTTCACGAATTTGCAAACAATGTTCGCAATTTACAAAAATTCATAATTTCATAAAAATGCTTGTGAATTAAAAAAATGTTCACCATTTGAAGGAAAAAAAAGAACAAATGAAATGGAAAATGGAAAAAAAGAAAAAGGCGAAGATGAAATAAGAAAGAAAAGAACAAAAATGAAAAAAGCAGAAAAAATGAAAGAAAAAATCCCAAAAAATAGGAAACCGAAAAGAGCTAATGGGCCAGCCCAAAGTGTATGTAGCGGCAGCGCGGGTTTGGGGTGGTACACGCTCAGGTGCTAACTGGCGACCTACGCGCCAAATTGGATTCCCTATCGCGAAATATCTATCGCCTCGCCTTCCCGGGCTCATATTCATCAAGGGTCGTCCAGAAAGGTGTGTAAGATGTGCGGCCGCAC